>NC_056745.1:1243940-1276440 GCF_019279795.1 Protopterus annectens | reverse complement strand
AGCCTAGTACCAACCTATGAACCTTATTTGAAGAAGCATACCCAGCAGTTCCAATAGAGGTAGAAGCAATGGGTCTCATAAAAAAGAATTTACAGTCATAT
Organism: Protopterus annectens; assembly: GCF_019279795.1. Taxonomy (NCBI): domain Eukaryota; kingdom Metazoa; phylum Chordata; order Ceratodontiformes; family Protopteridae; genus Protopterus; species Protopterus annectens. The sequence continues at coordinate 1,276,339 of NC_056745.1, read as the reverse complement.
TTAGATATGCTACCACTACATGTAACTCCGGGTAATGCGAAGAGTATTTTTGGCAGACATCAAAGATTGAAGCAATACTAATTTCATGAACTTCAATCCCACTAAGAATTAGGACTTAGGTCCATTACCATCATGGTATTAGAAACCCAAAAGACTTGGAGAAATTAAACCGAGCAGAGACTTCCTTACCTCTAAATCCCAAATTCAAGTGCCTGGGGCTAGTTGTCAGCCAATGTGTACTCTATGATTATTTTAATAACTATTTTACTATGATTTTCCTGTATATTGCTAAACACACTGTTAAAAAACTAAGTTAACAGCAATATCACTTAATGATATTTCCATCCAGTCCCTGTGCTTCTTGCTGTAAAGCCTTATAATACATTCTTAATGTTTTTGGCCTCATAAAAACTGAACTACCAACAGGATAATGGAAAAGACACATTCAAAGGAAATGACTAGTTCTTCACAGAAGGCAACATTTTCTTTGTGGCCAAGACCACAATATAAAAAATGTAAATATTTTTACTCTATAACCACAGCATGTCCAAGATCCAACTATCGTAATCACCTGTTACTAAAGTAGAAAAGCTCTACCAACTTGTTCCACAAAAATAAACTCTTTGATAGGCCTACAACATATATTACCATCTACCCAGACTTGCACATGCATGACAGCATAATCTTTGGGATTCTTGGAACCAGCCCATTCTCTTTGGGACCAAATATATCAATGAAATTATGGGTGTTGTATAGTTCTGTTCCAACGACCTCTGCAGTACTTTATGTAACCATCATAAATTTGCTAGAACAGAGCTTTCTACTGCACGTTAGCATCCATTGTTAACTTCAAATTCCAGGCATTAAATATTCTAATTAAGTGAATACAATATGTAAACTTTACATTGTCAATAACCTTAGATAAAATGGTGCCACCAATCAATAATCTACATGCATTGTCACTTGAATTTGACATTAACTGAGTTGGCAAAAACTCTTGTCTCCCTTTCTGAACTTCAGTAAAAGCAAAAAAGTAGCCAGATAAGAAGACAAGGTAGTTAACTCTATGAACGAAGCATACTGCTGCTGTCACTGCTCGATCACTCTCACTCTTTTCTGTCTCACACACACACACACACACACACACACACACACACACACACACACACACACACACACACACACACACACACACACACGCACACACGCACACACGCACACAAACACACACTTTTGCTCTCATTCACACAAACATGCATATACTCACACAGATTCAGAAACATAAACAAATACATGCACACACTTTTTTAAATGTTTCTTTTACTTTTACAGTCACTAAACAGCAAAACCACTGCTTAGCGAGTGTATAATAATGGTTCCATCTCGCTCGCACTCTCATGCACACATACACAAACACACACAGTTCTATCAGTTCTATTTTTTTTATTTTTTTCTATTTTGTGTAACCTCTTGTAGTCTCTCTCACAGAAGGGATGTACAGCTAAAGTGCAAATTCGATGCACCAGTAGGAAGTTCTAATGTTCAGCTATGCTACGGAAAACTTGGAATGCTTTAGAGATCTAACAACTTTCTCACCAATACAAGTAAAGCTACATTTGCCACTACTTAGCATCTCCCCTTGCTAGTTTATTGAGTACCCACTCTTACTAACTTCTAGGCAGCAGCAAAAGCAGAACTGGAGCAATGATACTGTAAAGTGGCTAAATTTGCAGCAAACGCCACTTTCAAAACCCACTACTGTTTAGCACTGAAAACCTAGATTGGTTAGAACTAGCCCATCAATTAACATATACAGAACTTCTATTCACCTACAACATTAGCCAGCATGCATCTGCTTGTCTGGCACTTCAAGTTTCCCCATAGAACGTGCTTGTTCTTTTACTTCTTGCACTTCAATTAACATCATCGGCTAGCACTTTAACAGGCTTTTATAGCATTTATTGTAGCACACTTAGGTGCTATTAGCACTAGCTGTTCCTACGCAGTAACAGCACCAGTACTTATTAGTTATGACCACCCATCCTGGTATGATTGTAGGGCAATTTCCTGTGCTTTCTCCTGCTAACATGGTGCACTTGGTCATTCTGAGACAGCGTGACAACTGTCTAATGTAAACAGATAACCCTCTCCTCTTACCTCCCAACACTCATACCTGTGAGAGATGCACTTATATTACCAAACTGGGAGGAGTGCACACTCCAACCAAGACCGGACTAGCTGGTCAAGAGGAGAAGGTCAACACCTGCAACTCACTTCATAGAAAACACAGCCCTCCAAAACACCAACCATCACAACCCACACATAGAAACACAAACCATACACCCACCTTCGCAGAGGCTCTCAAGAAAAATGTACCCAAACAACAGTGACCCCTGAGACAGAAACGCACTCTACCACCACAACACAACACCAACCGCCCAGAACACATAGCTCACCACCACAGTGTGCCTCTCAACCTGAGCCCTTAAGGCAAAACACTTTGCCCAATGTACTAATTATAAGAGACTCAATTGCGAGGCACACTGATGTCCCACTCACTAGCCTGAACAAGGAGAAGGTGACAGTCAGTTGTCCATCAGATGCCAGGAGCTGCCACATAACACATGCACTCAGGTTACTCCACAAGAAGTACAAATATGACTCAGTCATTGTCCATGTGGGTGTGAATGACCTGAGATGTACCTCCCTGGACTACATGAAAAGAGATGTGATGGAACTCTTGGATTATGTGGCCCAGGCAGGTATGACCCTAGCCCTGAGCAGTATTCTACCGTCTCCCAGAATGATACCACAGTACTAGCAGAAAATGATTAACTTCAACAATTGGCTAAGTTTCTGGTGTCATTCTAAGGGGATCCAGTATCTGTCTGCCTGGGACAACATGATCGACAGATCTCAATGCTTTGCCAGAGGCAGTCTGCATCTGTCACTCCTGGGATTCTGGGTACTGGCTAAGGCTCTTGCTATCCCTATAGTGGCTTTTTAGGCAGTGTTCCAAAGGCCAAAATTCCACCATAACAGCTACAAACAAATGTAATCTGAGGGTCATGCTGCTCAGTGCTAGAAGTCTAAATCTCAAGATGCACTTGCTTGAAGCTTTCCTCAAAATAGAGAATGTTGACATCTGTGCTGTAATGGAGACCTGGTATGAAGAGGTAGAAAGCACCCCTGCACTCCCAGGCTACAACTCATTTCATATCTCAGAAACCTGAACTCCCTCACCTCCTTCAATGGTATCAACTCTCACTCGCCCACAAACTAGTAAATCATCCACTAAATGTCCCATCCCTCCAGAATCTACTCCAACCCTATCGCACCACCAGACCACTAAGATCCAGCAACAAAAATCACTTGCAGATCACTAAAGCCAATAACTCTGCTGGTGAAGCACTATTCTCTTGCACCATAGCCAAATTATGGAACTCCCTCCCACCCAAAATTACCTCCATACCATCATGCACCCACTTGAAAACTTTACTAAAAGTGTACCTAAAAATATGCTGGCTATGCCCTTGCAACTCCCACTCTAATATCACCCTCCCCATCCAACCACTACCTTTCTTTTCACTCCACTAACTACTTTGATTATAGCAAGCTCAGATGCTCATAAGCCAGTACTTATTATACAGCAGGAACTTCTCATTGTAACATTTGTTAATGCCTGTTATGTACTTCACAGATAAAGATTCTAGTTGTCTACTGATGTACTATGTTCTTCATCTGTAAATATGTTGTAAGTAATTGCTATGTAAATTGTTAATCGCTATGTAATCCAATGTAACTACTGTCTGTTTATTTTAACTGTGGAGCTTTTCTCCCCGGGCCTCCGCTGAAAATGGACCTATGTCCAGTCGGACACTCCCGGTCAACAAATATAAATAAATAAATAAATAAAAATCTTTTGGCCCCAGAATACAGCTGGAAGCTCCAAAGGAGGTGGTGTCTCCATATTCTTAAGGGATATGTACACCTCTAGACTGATAGCCCAGCATAATGCATCCAAGATACCTTAGGTACAACTAACACTGGGTAAGAACGTGATACAAGTTATAGCCTGCTAAAGAACTCCAAACATGTCCCTAGACTCTCACTCCAACTTCCTAAGCACGCTGGAATCTATCAAGATCCAACCCAATAATCTCATACTGAGTGACTTCAACTACCCTTCCATCAACTGGGAAAACTATTCAAGCACCAATGTACAGGCCCAATGCTTTCTGGAATTTATCAGTTACAATGCCCTGGACCAGCTCATTCTGACCCCCACTAGAGGGAGCAATATCCTCGACCTGATTATCACCAACATGGAAGACTGTTGCTCCACACCTATAGTCAATTCCTCCCTGGTTAAGTTTGACCACAAACTGATCACCATGGAAATCTCCATCTCACCTACTCCACCCGCTAAGGTGACCACCCTGAAAAACTTCTCTAAAGCGAACTTTGGGCTCCTAAAAACAGAGGTGGCTAACTTCTCAGCACCCATGCCAATGGAAAATAGCTGCATGACTGCCGAATCATGCACCAATGAGCATGTACACAAATGCATGGACCTTGCCATACCAAATAGAACTAAGATGCTTTCCTCCAAAAAAAAGGAAGCCAATCTGGTGGTCCCCAGCCATCAATAAACTCTACAACAGAAGGAAGAAACTGTTGCAAAAAAAAAAAAAATGAAGTCACAAACCTGGAAAACCTCCCTTATCAGTCTAAACAAAAAGTTGAGATCCCTTATCAAATCCTCTAAAGCCAGTTATGAAGGCAGAATTGCGGCTGACACCAAAAACAACCACAAAGCCTTCTATAGCTATATCAAAAACCACAAAGGCAATACCCAGATTTGCTCCGAGTTATTGCACAATGGCATCTCCTATACTGAGCCAACAGATATAGCCAACATACTTGCCAACAGATTCAGTGCCAACTTTACCCTACCCCCCAAGGACCCTATCACAATACCAAAAGAAAGCCTTGTACCCACTATTTCTGTGGCACAGGTAAAAGCTGCATTGTCCAAAGCCAAAAATACAGCATCCATGGGACCTTATAATATCTCTGGCTGCATCCTACATGAGCTACAAAATGAACTGACATCACATCTGTGTGCTCTGTTCAATCACAGCCTTACCTCAGGCTATGTCCATAATGAATGGTGCACTGCTACAGTCATCCTGCTCCATAAAGGGGGAGCAACTACAGACCCTGGGAACTATCGCCCCATTAGCCTGACAACTCTGGTATGCAAAACTATAGAGCACATCATCATAGACCTGCTTAACGATACAGACAATCTCCAAACTCTTGACCACACACAGTTTGACTTTGTCAATGGGAGATCCTGCCTGCTGAACCTGGTTGACTTATTCAAGGCAGTTAACAAGGCTGTGGATGAGGGTAAGGCAGTGCATACAGCCTACCTTGACTTGGCAAAGGCCTTTGATACCATTCCCCACTCAGGTATCATGGACAAACTCACCAAACTAGGCATAAATCCTTACATCACTAGGTGGGTGCAAATTGGCTCACAGACAGGACCCACAGAGTGAAAGTTGCAGATTCCAAGTCAGACTGTCGATCAGTCATGAGTGGAGTCCCACAGGGCTTGGTCCTGGGCCCTCTCCTGTTTGGCATCTACTTCTCAGAAGTCCAGGCCAACACAGAAGGACTCTGGCTGACCAAGTTCACTGAATACTGCAAGCTAGGAGTCATTATCAACTCCCCAAGTGATGCAGACATCTTAAAAAAGGACCTCTCTAAGACCAATGACTGGTGTCGGAACCATGGCCTGAAGCTTAATGCTACAAAATGCATTATCACCCCCTTTGGAAAAAATCTCAGTTCCCATGAATTACCACATTGATGGAAGTCCACTGAACACTGAAGGGGGCCATAGAGATCTGGGCACCCAGGTCGACAGCCACCTCACCTTCGACCATCACATTGCCACTGTGATCAGAAAGTCCTTCTACGTGGCACATCTTATAACCAAATGTTTCTCATCCATGAAGAAAGAGGTCATCATCCCTCTCTACTCATCCCTCATTACACCAACCATCGAATATAATGTCCCATTTGGCATGTACCTGACCAGACACCTACTACAGCTGGAGAGGCCACAAAAGTACCTCACAAAAAAGGATCCTAGGCCTTAAACACATATCCTACATGGACAGACTCAAGAAACGTCAGCTGTTCTCAGTCTCTTATTGTCTACTTAGAGGTGATCTCTGCTTGACTTACAAAGCCATGTCTAACCAGCCCTACTTGAAATGCTACACCTAATGAAATCCCAATCCCCCCATGCCACACACTCCAGACATCACAACCTCATTACCACAATTAACAGAACATGCTGGAGGGACAGGTTCATCTCCCAAAGACTGCCCATACTCTGGAATAAGCTTCCCATTCATGTCAAGCAGAGCACTTTGCTGGCCCTCTTCAAGAGAAATTTTGACGAGTGGATGGGTAACAGAAAGTTCACTCTAGGGATTATTCCAGTTGCACTACTGGATATGGGCACTGTGAACTAACATCGGGTGGCATGGTGCCTAGGCAATCTATTTTTGGGCTAGGCTTGTAAAGGCTCCAGGGTCATTAGCCTAGTACACATCTATGAACCTATGAACTAAATCCCATTCAACACAACCATGTTCATACCCCATCATTATGATTCAGTGAGGACAACCCTTTCTGTCCACAACCCTACCAAATATGCAGGGCGCAATGTATATTTATACCATGCTACTAATGCCTGGGACTCCTTACCTATATCCATCAGGTCAATGCCCTCCCCTCCAGTCCTTCAAAGCCATTCTGAAATAGTTCTTAGCCAAAATCTGTCTGTTTTTGCTCAACTTCAGCATAACAATATTCCTAAATGTGAACAAGTTCCTATTCATACCTTACATCTCCTTACTCCCCTTTTCATTCACTTCTTAACAGTATCTAGACATGCAATAACTTAGTTTTCCCTAACTTCATATTGCAAATCCTGTATGTATTATACTACTTTACCTTTAACTTCTAATAACTGCCTAAAATGTCTGTAATAATTAGATTATTGTTATGTAAGTTATATTTCTTTTAACTAATTTTGTCACATTATGTCCGATTTGGTATAATTATTTAAAGTGTAAATGTTTTTTTTTTTTTGGGGGGGTTAAAATTGTTTTCAAAATGTTCTTGAAATACTGTGGAGCATTTCTCCATGGGCCTCCAATAAAAAAGAACACCTACCCAGTTAGACTTTGCGGTAGTCAGATGTCAATAAACAGTTATAGTGCTTGACCTTGTCCTTACAAATGTTTCCTCTGCCTACCCTCCACTAATAAGGAAATCTGTGGAAATAACTGGCCACCCACGCTACAGAAATCATCAGACTGAAAAAATGCATAAGTGGTATTACTGCTCATTAACTACTTCAAAATGCTCAACTATCCCTGATTTCACCTCAAACTATCCCCTTCTGCTTATAAAATGTTTTGATTTTCTAGTAAATCACTGAAGATTGTTGTCACTCTGTAATGTCAGACATTAGAGTTTCAAACTTAGTCTTTAGGCAATCCATGTTGTTGAAAATATGGTTATTCTCCTACTAAATGTGAGTTAGAGTAATATTTAAAAGTTATACTTGATTTTGGACCCATAAAGACTCTGGTGGTCATTAGTCTAGTATAAACCTTTGAACCTACTACTTATACACAAAACATGGCACAACAATACGCTGAATGCATCATTCATACTTATTTCATCCTACATCATATACTCCAAATTCAAGATTTGACATACACAATGAAAGAATATAATTAAGCTCATACATAAAAATGTGCACTAACCTGTAGCATCCTTCTGTAGGCTTGTAAGCATGTACCAGAATGTCTTATTGGAGCCATGTTTTTGTGTGAAGCGGGACATTATTTCCTTTGAGCCGGCAGGAATATCTACCTAGTATCTGAGCAATAGAACATGGCCATAATCACTGCCACATACAGCACCAGCAGGTGAGGTGATAACTCTGGTTTCACAAGCCTCAACAAAACTAATTCTAAACTTATTGTCACTATCCAGGAAAGGAAAATACAATAAATATTGCATAAAAAAATACCTAACTAATAAGACACTAAAACCTTCACCAATGACCACATCTTCTCATTTGAGCTAAAGTCCTGCAAAGCAAAGCCAAAGGAACATGGCAAAGCTCCTAGAAAGCCAGACTCCCAAGAAATCAGTGAAAAAATAGTCAGTTAGCAATGTAAATAACACTCCTTTATTAACACACACACTGAAATTACTGCACACTCAGAGTGCAGGAAAACTCGCAACTTGTAAAAAAATTAAACTTATAATACAAAGCTTTACACAATATAAACCATGCAACATGGAAAAAGAATTACATTAAATGCATACTGTCCTCTTAAATTTCTGGCGATACTGTAGTGTACTGGCTCACCTTCAGTTCTGCACAGGAGTGGGCGTGGCGACGATGATTGGCATTAATACACGCATGTGAAATGAGGCATGATTGACGTGCCATTTATATTAGCAGTGACATCATGCATATAATTATCTGAAACACCTCGCAAATACAAACAATACATGTAAAGTACTTGCTAAATACAAACAATACACGTAGCAATGTACGTTAATCAATACAATTATGTCCCCAACACCTTGCAACTACGACTATTGACAGATCAATTATCACTCCCTATTCAGATATTCAAGTGTAAACTCCCCTTTTTGTTTGGCCTAACATGTCATTTATCACCACGGACAACATTTTAGGTATAAAAATGGCAACGTACACCCCTACCTTCCCTACTTTCCAAGGAGCTCAGATATTTGGTTACTCTGTTGGTGTTGTGCTGAAGATTATTCTGATGTCCTGATACAATGAAACCTTCATGCAGCAAACTACTTCTTCCCTGGTGAATGTTATTGCATTCTTGCAGTCGTTTGATATACTACCCCAAGAGAGGAGCTGTCACAAGTGTGGGGCCAAGGCTGCACCTGTACCGGAAAAAGCAACATTCGTTTGGAGATGTAGAGCCAAGAAGTGCAGGTACAGAAGAGGGATGCTCACAGACACATTTTTCCATAAGAGTCACCTGCCTCTGCCAACACTACTGAAGATTATGTACTGCTGGCTTAGAAGGATGCCAGTGACTACAGCTGGAGACCACCTAGGCATCAATGTGAAGTCGATGGTGGACTGGTACCAGTTTATACGTGATGTGTGTTCCTGGAAACTTCTGCAGGACCCCATGCTACTGGGGGGTCCTGGAGTAGAAGTACAGATAGACGAGTGCCTCTTGGTGCATGCAAAATACAACTGGGGGAGAAACCTTGCCAAACAGAACAGGTGGGTGTTTGGCATCTTCGATTGCTTCCTAAAAACTGAGTACCTTACTTTTGTAGATAGGAGAGATGCTGCCACCTTAATGCCCATCATCCAGAAACATGTCATGCCAGGAAGTGTTATTGTTTCTGACGAGTGGGCCACATACAGGGGGATTGAAGGCATACCAGGTATGCATTACCAGCACCGCTGTGTTAATCATTCACAGCATTTTGTAAATCCAGTGACCGGTGCACACACAAATGCCGTGGAGAGCATGTGGGAAAACTGCAAGCAGTACTTTAAGGGCATGAATGGCACCTGGTCACACATGGTTGCCAGCTACTTGGATGAGTTCATGTGGCAAATGAGATACGGCAAGGACTTTGATGCTTTATTCCTTAACTTAATGCATCACATCCAAGAATTTCAGCAGGATCACGAGTGCCTCTTGATGCATGCAAAATACAACCGGGGGAGAAACCTTGCCAAACAGAACAGGTGGGTGTTTGGCATCTTCGATTGCTTCCTAAAAACTGGGTACCTTACTTTTGAAGATAGGAGAGATGTTGCCACCTTAATGCCCATCATCCAGAAACATGTCATGCCAGGAAGTGTTATTGTTTCTGACGAGTGGGCCGCATACCAGGTATGCATTACCAGCACCGCTGTGTTAATTATTCACAGCATTTTGTAAATCCAGTGACCGGTGCACACACAAATGCTGTGGAGGGCATGTGGGCAAACTGCAAGCAGTACTTTAAGGGCATGAATGGCACCCGGTCGCACATGGTTGCCAGCTACTTGGATGAGTTCATGTGGCGAATGAGATACGGCAAGGACTTTGATGTTTTATTCCTTAACTTAATGCATCACATCCGAGAATTTCAGCAGGATCACCCCCAAGGTACTTCTGGAGACAATGATGATGAATCGGAGAATGAAGAGTTGAAGCTCGGACAAAAAAGAAAAAGGGACAGTGTTGAGAGTGTGTTAGATAAAGAGAATGATCGTCCTGGACAGTAAAACCACTGCTACTGCTTTTGATATTGCATCAGTTTTATTTGTCATGTGGTTTGGTGGAGGTCAGCATAAAATATCTTTTTTTTTTAACATACTGTTAGTTATCGCAGTTTTTTTCTGCTACTGCTTTTGATATTGCATCAATGTCATTAATTGTCATGTGGTTTGGTGGAGGTCAGCATAATAAATCTTTTTTTTTTAACATACTGTACCCCTGTGTCTGTGCCTATGTTTTCTGCTACTTATTTGTGCATATAGATGTTTTTTTGCCAATGGTTTCGGTTTTGTTTGCAACGCAAAGAAATTTTATTTTATTTCACATTAAGCAATGTTTTCCGTTGTATGCTACATAAAACTTTTGCATTTTACATACAGCAATGGCAACGTTCCTCATGTTTATGTATCGAAAAATGCATATTCATTGAGAGCTGATGAACTCCGACTCCGTGCAACAAGGGGGGAGGGTTTTGGGTGGGGCTTGCTACTGCGCATCTGGTGAGCCAGTACACTACAATATCGCCAAATTTCCCCAGTAATTAAACCAACCACAAGAGATGCCATCAATAACACACAGTTTAAATCTGAATCTCCCAAACATAAAAATGTTCACTTACCTGTAATGTCCAAGTGTGTAGTCTAAACAAGTCCCATTACTTTTCCAAGCCACCATCTCCTACAAAGCTGACTGCCTCTCCAGATGACTTGCACAGACTGTATAAAACAGTTTAAACAAAATCATATAGCCATTATCTGTAAAACTTACTCCAAAATTCAAATGTAAATCATGACAGTTATTTATTATCCCTCTGTTTCTGTAGTAATTTAATAAAAAAGAGCAGCACTAACCTGTTGTCCAACCTTCCCTTATGACTGCGAGTTCCACAACTGAGTGGAATTCTGTAGACAGCGACACACATTATTTTATATAACAGCATACCAACCCCCAAACAATTAAGCCAAACTGTATCTCTCCACATGATGCACCTACACAATATCTGACTTTACTACCCTGCAATTAATGCATGAATAGATAACACTGGTTAACACATTCAGATAAATACATGCATTGAAATGCATCATACATTTAAAACAGCTCAACATTTAAACTTCTCATTCAATGAAACGAAAGTCAGTACCAAGCCAGAAACCAATGCACTTAGCACCTCATCAAGTTGGATATGCCAATTTCACCTCTGCTGTCACCCATTGTTTAATCCAGTATGTCCAAGATCAAAATCAGTTAACAGAAAGCCAAGGATGACTGTAGCAATTTTAGAATAATTAACATGCAAACCAACTGACTCAGGCTTCTCTTACCACAAACTAAGAATTATGTAACTATTTTTTATATATTTAGTCAACGTTTTAGTTATTGTAACAAACTATAAGAAACTGAATTTTCAGTGGAGATTGATATCTGCAGAAAATGATAATTAAGCTACTCGTAAGTGCCCTATTTATAGGCTTGTAACACGCTCGGAACAGATGTGAAAAAGTAATTTCAGTGAAAATCAGGGGAACCACAAATATCAGCTGCCGAAGAGGAGAGTTGAGAAGCAGAGGTTGGCATTAGAGGAAACACATTCCTTTTAATGATGTGCTTCCCCTGCAAGAACCAAAAACTTTAAATATATGAGTTGGGCTAAGGTTACAGAAAGTGACATCTCAAGATGGCCTGAAACATAAAAGCTAAAAGTATATTAAGTTATTTTGACTGACATGCTTTTTTGTTGTAGTCATGTAAACATATTATGGTTTTGAAATGCAGTCACCAGTGCACATACTGTCTGTAAAAATACCGTGCATATATCTTTGGTCCAAGTCTTCTTGACACACTGTAAAACCTCTCAGCCTTCAGTGCAGACAAGACAGCACATACTCTTTCTCCACTCCCACATACTGTAGCTCCATGCAGGTCACCTAAGAGTCACCAGGAAAGCAGGCCGAAACATGTTATACCCAGTAACTCTGCTTCCATACAAGGATGTGACTTAGTCATATGTCATAGGCTCATAGGAGTTGCAAATCAATTGAGCTGCAAGGCCATTTCAGCTTTGCCAGTACCCACTCTTAATTCTTTCCTCCCTTTTCAAAAAGGGCCAGGCCATTCATACCAGGGATGAATTTATGAATACCCAACCAATTATCCTTTTTAAAGGCAGACAATGTGTCACACTTTTTAACTTGTGGAGCTAGTTTGTACTAGAGAAGTGGGTAAGCACTGTGTTATAAATGCATACCTCCACCATGTGTATTTATGTGTTGGAGTGGATTTATATCTGTGGTCCTAGTATTAGCTGGGCTATTTGGTTTATGGATGCATATGAGTTTCTGGATTACTGGATCCAATGTAAGCAGCAAAGTCTCCTTGTTCCACCATAGTAACACATGATAACCCTGCCCCTAACTCTAACCTGCACCTTAAACAAAAAAAAAGCTGTTCGAACTTTCATCTCACACGCACAAACACACACACACACACACACACACACACACACACACACACACACACACACACACACACACACACACACACTCATGTGTGTCTGTGGGCGGTGTGTGTATATTTCTATCTATATATATATATATATCTATATATATATATATATATATATATATATATCTAGAGAGAGAGAGAGAGACAGAAAGATACACAATGCACATGCACTCTGTCTCTCTGTCACACACATTACATATTTATATATACATATATAATAGATAAAGAAATAGCTGACATATTTATTACTATATAAAGGAGGACAACAGGAAATGGTGTTGATAATGGCTGACCTGAATGCACATATCAGGACGGACAGAATAGGATACGAGGACTGCCTGGGCCCACATGAGTGGGGCAATAAGAATAAAGAAAGAGAGGCCACTGTAGACATCTGTCTGGCAAATGGCTTGAAAGTGGCCAATACATGGTTCAAAAAGAGATACTGCCACAAGATTGCATACAAAAGTGGCTAATGTGCCACTCAGGTAGGCTTCCTCCTAGTAAGAAAAGAACAATGGTGTAGAATTAGTGATTGTAAAGTCATCCATAGTGAAACAGTCAGCCCACAGTCAAAAAAAAAAAAAAAACAAAACAAAAAAAACACTAGCTGCCACAATCAGCTGCAAGCAGTGGTCATAGAACGCTTCCAAGAACAACAGAGACCAGGCTGAAGAGATAGAAGTTGATTGGGGAGAAAGCACAACAGTTTTAGGAATTGCTTAGAGCTCTTGCACTTCAAGAAGAAGAGGTAATAAGTGGAGTTGAAGAAGATTGGAAGCACTTCAAAACAGCATGTGTGAGGACTACAGAACACAACTGTATTCAAGCCATGCATAGAAATAGGGTATGTAAGGAAAGCTGGTGGAGAAATGCAGAAGTCCAGGAAGTCATCGAAAGAAAAAGGAGTGCAGGGAAAAATGGAAGAAATAAAAGACAGACAAGACTATGAGGGAATACTGCTAGGCTAACAAGAAGGCTAAAAAAGGATTTGCAATAGCAAAGAACAAGGCATCAGAGGCGGTCTATCAACTTCTGTAAGGTGACTCAGTAGATGGCACAAAGAAAGTATACTAGGTTGCAAGGCAAAGACAGAAAGGTACAGATAACAGTCAGATACCCTTCACAAAGAATGCCACCAACAACCTGCTCACCAGTCCACTGGACATCAAATGCAAATGGAAGGAGTACTTCCAGCAGCTTCTAATGAAGAAAACTCCACAGAAGCTGTATTGCCCCAGGCACAGCCTATAATGAGAGAAGAGGAGGAAACCACCATAGCAGAAGTAAGAACAGCACTAAGGAAAATGAAGTCAGGGAAAGCAGCAGGCTCAAATGAGGTCACAGCTGAAATGATGGACTGGATGGCACAGTGGCACAGCAGTTAGAGTTGTCACCTCATAGCAAGAAGCTCCCTGGTTCAATTCTTGGCTGGGTTGCCTTCTTTGTGGAGTCTGCATGTCCTTCCTGTGTTTGTGTGGGTTGCCTCTGGGTACTCCATTTTCCACCCAGATTCCAGAGACATGCAGTAGTTGGACTGGACACACTAAATTGGCCATAGGTGTGAGTGTGCATGCGATTATGTAGTGTGCCCGAACTACTGTGGCTGGGCTAACCACCCAACGTTGTAAACTGTGGCTCTAGAGGATTGTCACTGTTGAAGTGCAAAAACAGGAAAAAGGGGGTTATGGATGGATGCATGTATAGGAGAGAATTGGCTTTGGAAGGTACTCATAGTTATGTGTATGCCAGGTGAATGGAGAATAAGCATACTAGTGCCATGTGTTCTAGAGGAAAGGGTATGTTAACAACAGTGTTCTGTACAAAGCTATACAACTCTTGTCACATTACATGAAAGTTCTAGAAAGGGAGTAGTAGAAAGTAAGATGGGAGGTGAACAGTCTGGATTCATGACAGGATGCAAGATGACTGCTTCAACAGATAATTTGCAATTGCATGGTCACCACCTTTCAACAGCAGATAACAAGTACCAGAAAACAAGAATGCAACCATTTAGCTGTTGTGATTGGCTCACTGCTTTCACCTGTTTGTAATGTGTGCTTATACCCATTTAGTAAACTTAGTAAATAACAGCAGCATTGGTCAGAACATTGTGGGTCAGAAAACCTCAAAGTGGTATTTCTATTTAGTGATTTATAATAAAGTTGTTTTATTCATCTCCAGTTGCCAAGTTGTGTTTTGAAATTGTTGATCATAAAGGAGGCTGAAAATAATTATGAATATAAGTACTTACACATCTCTCAAGACTAGAAATTTGCCTCAGCTGCACAATGGTAACTTGGTTGTGGCCCTTAGTTGTGCCTCAGTCTACTCATCGTTTAGGTAGACAACACATATATACATGTATATATGGATATATCTGTATATATCTATATCTATATATCTATCTATACCTATACCGATACACACACACACACACACACACACACACACACACACACACACACACACACACACACACACATATATATATATATATATATATATATATATATATATATATATATATATACACACACACACACACACACACACACACATATATATATATATATATATATATATATACATATATACATATATACATATTACACGTGTATGTATATGTGTGTGTTTGTGTATGTATATATATATATATATATATATATATATATATATATATATATATATATATACATACATACACATCCACAGAGACACACACACACACACACGCTAGATTAGGGACTTCCATTTTAAAGTAGTTATTAGACATTAGACAGGCTAAAGGGTAAACTAGACTTAGAAATTGTTTCATTTATGCATAAAAGACAAGACAGTTAAGCAGAAAGAAATGATAACCTTGCTGGTCAAGCATGAGAGGCAGTTTATTAGAAAGGAAAGAAAAGCATAAAATGTGTAGGAAATACAGGAATACAGAATATTCTTTTCTCAAGGGAAAGATACAATCTTGCCAGCTACAGAATGAAATTAAGACCAAGCCTGGAAACCAAGGCTAAGAGGGCAGGTAAAGCATCACAGGGTTTTGGTATTACTAAAATATACTTCAGATTCAGTTAGAGAAGTCAGTTAAGGTTAGTTAGTTTGTTTGACCTGAATTTGCAGACATTCAAGCCTGAGTACGGAAGTCAGGTTATATAAAGACTGCTTTAATTTACATTATTCAGGACAATCAGAAGACATGCAGAAACTTAAGAGTATATTTAGCAGCACTGTTAATGAAGACAGAATTCGGATATTGTAAACATCTAATAAAGCCTTAGTGAATGAACTACAGTGCTTGGAGAATTCATTCTAAGTACACAAACATGGGCCATAAAGGAAAGACTGAAGACTGGCACCTGTTCAGCATGAGTTTGGGTAATTAAGAAATAAGACTTTTGCCTCAGTCTCATTTCAGTTGTTTCCAGTTAAATATGGTACAGTACAGTCTTATCAGTTCTTACAATACATACATACAGACACATATGCACACACACACACACACACACACACACAAAACACAACACACATTTTATATATATATATATATATATATATATATATATATACACACACACACACACACACACACACACACACACACACACACACACACACACACACACACACACACACACACATATCTCTCTATATATAATAGTTCCTAAAGGTGTTTATTTTCGCTGGATCTCTGGATTTAATTTTTATTTCAAGCAATACTGCCTTATGGTTAGATCTGATGAGCAAAGGCATTACAATGGGTGGTTAACACTGCTACCCATGTTTGT
Source organism: Protopterus annectens (assembly GCF_019279795.1). Lineage (NCBI taxonomy): Eukaryota > Metazoa > Chordata > Ceratodontiformes > Protopteridae > Protopterus > Protopterus annectens. The sequence continues at coordinate 1,259,667 of NC_056745.1, read as the reverse complement.
GAGTACAAGGCCAAGGATGTTTGTTACCCTGATTATAGAATGGACCAACTGTTCCAAGATGTTGGTATTAATGAAGTTTCACAATTGCAGGGCTTGTGCATTAGAAGTGTTGTAGGATTCCTAATCTATAGAGGGATAATTGAGATCCCCCATGAATATCATACTGGATTGAATGGTGAGGGACTGTAGTACATTGAGATAGGTAGTATGAGATTTCTGGGACATGTAGGTGTGACCTATACGTTACAAGGATATGGTGCGAGACCCATGTCTATGGTGAGTTGCACATGTGTGAGACCAGTGGGTCATACACTTTGCTCTAAAGGTGACATCATTTTTAATATAGACTGAGACTTTGCCACCTTTACTTCCCTCCTGTGTAGTAGCTGGTCTAAAGGTGTGAAAGGCATAATAGCCTTGCATTGCTGGGGTACTCTCTGTGACTTTAAACTATGTCTCCATTACTACACAGATGTTCACACACTTCAGGGAGAGTAAGGCTTGCAGGGAGTGGTGTTTCTTGTTAAGACTTCTAGCATTGCAGAATACCACCTTAAGATATTCCAACTTAGATTAATTTAAGTCAGAAGGTTTATCAGTTCGGTATTGTCTAAAATGACACTATGGGTGTGGGAAAGGTAGCTACTAGTATCCTAAAGCCTACTGGAGAAAAGTGTAAACCATCCCTGATGAAGCAGCGTGGTCTGTCAACAATGTCCTCCCAGATGGCCAAATATTGTACTCCACTGGATTGACACTAGAAGCTAAAACAATTGTTAAAATCAATTGTTTTCTGTTGAGAATGTGGCATTATCCTTGGAGAAGGTAGCATGCTGCTCAGTGCTAGGGTCATACATACCTGAGACACACAGTCAGCAAGCTCAGTTATGTCTTCCTTCATATAGTTAAGGGAGGTATATCTCGTCATTAACATCCACATGAACTGTGACAGAGTTATACTGCTACTGTGGTTCAATGCCCTGAGTGTCTGTGTGGCTTGACAGTTCCTAGCCCTGGAAAGGCAGCTAACTGTGACTTTCTTCTTACTCAGTTTGGTGAGGGGTCATCAGTTTGCTTCACAATAGAATCAACAATGACCGAAATATGGCTATGCACTGATTTGCCTTAAGCACTTAGCAGTAGAAGCACTGGGTACATTGTTACTATGTTTAGTTCTGGGTGGTATTTTAATGGAGTGTTTATGTGATGGCTGAGGACCCTTTTATTGATTGTGCTGTACAAGAGGTCTTAGTGGTTTAGGAAGGTGATCTGTAAGTGCCTCAGCATAAGTAGTTTTATGTGTGGGGTCTTTACCCTGTACAGTAGGCCTGGTGGAAGTATGACTGACAACCTCTATAGGACGAGTTTTGGTTGTATGAGACAGTTTTGCCTCCAGCATTAAAGTGTATTTACACTTTTCACATGCTATTTGTTATACTAAGAGTAAGTGGGTTATCAGTGTACATGAGGAAATTGCTCTGATGCCTCAGAGTAATCATCTCAACCAGACTGGCCACAGATAGAGTCAGAAAGTGCATATCCATGGCTACTGATCTACTAGGGAGGAGTGGAGGAAATTTAATTATTGAATTGTTTGATAACACAAGGGACTTGATGAACAAAGCTCACCTATGTGCAAACTAGATGTCCTAGAAGTTAAAAAGAAATCTGTCAAGAGAGTAAGGGTATTTTAAGGAAAACTTCCACTGCTGCCAACAAACACCACAGGCATAGCAATTCTAAATTTTAAACAAGCTAGTCCTGTGGCCAATCCAATTAAAGGCACAATAAGACATACACCAGCTATTTCCAGCTCAGAAGCCATAGGCTATCCTCTCCTGCAAAAAGAGTATAGATCACAGCCCTTCTTAATGTAAAATAACTGAGTTGGTGCCCAAGTGCTTATACCAGAACAAAGACACTTAGAATAACAGCAAAGATAAGCCTTCACCAGCAATTCCCCATCTCACAAGGGTGGAGGCTACCCTCTCCTTCCTCAACATTGTAGACCAGAAATCTTCTTAATGTAAAATAACTTGTTTGGAGCCAAAATACTTAAACCAGAAGTAGATACTTTTAGAATAACAGACAAAATAAGCCTTCAACCAGCATTTCCAAACTCAGAAGGGTGTAAGCTACCTCTCCTGTCACAAGAGTGTAGACCACAAACCTTTATAATGTAAGATAACTAGTTAGAAGCCCAAGTGCTTAAATCAAAACTAAGAGGCTTGGAATAACAGTTACAATATAATCAGCTACTAACAAGCAATAACTAATGTATCAGATTAAATGTAATTGAACAAATGAAATGAACACCTCAGGACCATTAAGACCCCATAGATAACAAAACAGAAAGCTAGACACGTGAGGTCTATTACAAGTGCTGGTGAGCTATTATTTCATGATACACTTGTTTGCTACCACTTGCTGGAAAAGGCAAGTGCTCTAACTCCCACTAACTCAGTCCTTCTTAACTATTTAGCCTTTCCAGTCCTATCCAGTCTCTAGTCAATTACTCATTCCCTAATCATAAAACTCCACTCTCCCTCCCTAAATGAAAATTCACCAATCATTCCCTAACCCTAAACATTCTTCCCACTCCCTAAACCTAACCCCCTGCTCCCTATACCTAAGACTCTAGCCCTAACTCTGAACAGAAGTCCCCTCCCTAATCACTGACCTGACTGACTCTCCTACTTCCCTCCCTCCCACACACCTCCCTCCCACTCCCTCCTTATGGTTGCTACACTTACCTCACTTTAACTCAAATGTTGTGCTCAGGTAAGATGCAGCAGCTGCTTGCATGAACTCAGATTCAAGTTTGAGCATAAGTGGCGACCTGTACAACCTACAAGATACTTGTATCCCAAGCTGCCAGCCAGTGGTCTTAGAACACATGAAAGATAATACAATTGCAGTAGAACCAAATATGTGCAAACATGTCAAAGTTTCACATAGTCAAAAAACTACTCTCTAAACTAAAACCTACCACTCTTGCAGCTGATGGCTTACCCACTACATTCCTAAAACTAGCAGTTGAATCCCTAGCCTACCCTGTCTCAATTCTGATTAACCGCTCCATAAAAGAAGCTTACATCCCTCAACTATGGAAAGTATCACATATTATCCCCCTACACAAAGGTGACAACTCCTATGAGCTATCAAACTACCACCCCATTGCTATCCTATCCCCCCTGTCCAAACTCCTTGAAAAATGTATTCATACCCAAGTGATGCATTTCCTAACCTCACATAATCTCCCCTCCTCAACTCAGCACGGCTTCCGCCCAAACCATAGTACAACTACTGCTCTTCTGTCTTTCACTAACCAGGTTAACCATCTTAGAAATAACAACTTTGTATCTGCCATATTCTTAGATCTCTCTAAGGCATTTGACATGGTCTCACATAACCTACTTCTAGACACTCTATCGTCAATGTCCTTTGCCCCCTCTACAACTGCTTGGTTCAAAAACTACCTCTCTGATAGTACTCCTTGCCATTTGACCGATTGTTTCCTATCACCTTTACTATCATCCACCGTAGGTGCTCCACAAGGCTCAATACCGGGCCCATTACTATTCACTATTTTCACCAACAGACTACACACCTCCACACTGCATGCATCACTTATACAGTTCGCAGATGACTCCACCTTAATCTGCTCAGCCCCATCCCTAACCACTCTTCAAAACCATACCCAGGAATCCTTCAACTCCATTGAAAAATGGATTACTGATATCCAACTGATTCTTAACCCCAACAAGACCAAATTACTCCTATTCACCCCGAACAAATACAGACCCACATCTCATTCCTTCACTATCACTTCCAAAAATGGCACCACAATTTCCCCCTCCCTCCATAAACTCCTTGGCATTGAAATAGATAAAGATCTTCACTTCGATGCCCATATCTCTCAAACCATTAAAAAATACATAAAAAATTAGGAACCCTATATAAACACAAACACTTCCTAACAGACCAAGCACGGGTCACCATAGCCCAAACCCACCTCCTGTCTACCCTAATGTATGCATCTCCAATCCTAACCCACATTAGGAAAACAGACATGAACAAACTAGAGTCATGTTACAATAAGATTGCTAAATTAGCCAATAACTCTGCTTTTAGAAGCCATCATTGCCTTGTTCTAAAAGAGCTACAGTGGTTAGAACTTCCTCATTTAATTATTTACCACCAACTAGTCCTCACCTATAACATCTTAAAGAATCCCCACAAGACTTCAGCCCTGAACCAACTACTGAACCAATACTCAGCAAACCGTCCACTCCGCTCATCCAACAAAACCCTTTTGCATATAACTCATGCCAACAATACTGCAGGAAAACCTCTTTTCTCTCATACCACAGCAAAAATGTGGAATAACCTCCCCCAGAATATTTCCTCAGCACCATCTATCTCACTCTTCAAAAAATCACTCAAATCACACCTCTTGCATTCCTGGCTCTGTCCTTGCATCACATAAATGCTTTCCTGCTCTCCTCAAATACTTCCTACATTCCTCTATACTCTGCTTACTGTCTCTATATTACAATACTAAGAACTCCTCAAAACTGCCATACAGGGCCTTTCTCTGGTCACACTTAAACTTGCTTAGCACAAAATATTGTCTATTTATACTGTCTTATGTGATGTCTCTGATGACTGTATTGCTACGATGGAGTCCTTCTGTTAGCTGAAACAAACCACTGTAATCATGTTCTTCTTGTATGAAATATCTTGCATTGTAAAAAAATCCCACTGTACATATTGTTTAATAGTGGAGCTTTTCTCCCCAGGACACCGCTGTAAATAGATCTTGTTTCAGTCGGACTTTCTCGGTCAACAAATGTAAAATAAATAAATAAATAAAATAAAAATAAATGTACAATTGATGGCAAAGCATCATTATGCAGGGATTACTGCCATTTAATTTGGTCAGCCCCTAAAAGAGATTTTGTGAGTTAATAAAGTCAATTCAAACCTGCTGACATTCTTTTTTTTCCAAAATCTCTTTATTTCAATTTTCTTTTTTCAAATAATAACAACAATACGGTAACTCAAAAACACAAATAAACAACACAAATACCTATCTAAAGAAAACAGACAACAATCTAATTCTGAGAAAATTACACACACACATATATATATATATATATATATATATATATATATATATATATATACACACACAATATATATACACAAGAAGTCACTACATCGTCAAGTAAAGTATGAAAATGATTATGTTCATTTGGTCTTTATATAAAGTAAAAATAGAAATGTAACCATTTATTTGTATGTTTAGGGAAAATATCTAGTTACACATATACTAAGAAAAGGGAGAAGATGCAAGAAAGACTGTTTATACTACATTCATTTCTTATTTAAAGGTTAGCTTTTCATGACAATTTGTAGACAAATTTTATTTGTCAAGAATTATATCTAGCAAGTAACCCCAATATTTCTGGTAATAGCGTTTGTTTTTTTTTTTTTTTGAATAAATTAATTTGTGAGATGAGATATATTTGATAGCAAGATTGCTAAAATTTTCCCATGTAATTGGTGACATGACATTCCAATTCTTTGTAATAAAGAATTTAATAACGGCACACATCGTAATAAAGACATGTTTTAATATTTTTGGGAGTTGATTGATATTAATGTACAATATAGCTGTCTCCTAAATAAGGGTTGATATTTCATATCCCATCTTCTCTAATCTTACTCTCAAGGAACACAGAAACACATTTTCATTAAATTCAACATGCATATACATGTGCATCCACACATGCAAACAAACATACACACACATGGAAATCTTGAAAAATGACTCACTTCCTACATTATGTTGTTTAAATCACATAATTCACATACTAAATAGGCTAGCTTGTAAGAAAATTATATAATACTTGCCCAACATGCACAGCATATGAAACCACCTTATAAGCATGTATTAAATCCCTACAGCTTTGCTGAGCAACAAATTCAAATGAAATTGGAAACGACAGTCTTCCAGACATAACTGGGGGTCAATACAGTACATCTAATAAACACTGCTGCTTAAAGGGTCAGACAGCCATAGATCTGTTCCAGATGAAATACAAAAGTTCTAGAAAGCAGCAGCATAGTATTAAAAACAATAACTGAAATTATTCTAGAATTGGTTAGTTTAATTGTAAGTACATTTATTTGTTAACTGGTTAAGTTAACTGGTCCTTCATGGATCCTCCATAGCCACAATGCAGACAAGAGAAAATATGAGTAATATAGTGTGAACAGTCAATTAGCTTGTTTTGGAGAGGGGTTAAGTAACTGTGTATGCAAAGAGAGCTAACTTAGACACAAGGAGAATGTGCAGAAATCGTCACATGGATAGTGATGAGAGGTCAGAACCGAACACTAGACTCATCATGCACAGATATTACCTATAAGCCACAGTACTGCACAACACATGTTTGAATCACCTATAAGGGTATTAGGATATCTATCAACACAATATAAAAACACACTACAAAACAGTGAAGCAGCATACAGAGCTGTAATCATACTCGATCCAGAAAATTAAAGTGCCCAGTCCAGTGAATGGTATAGCAGTGCTGGCTATCAATGAGTAAACTAAAAACATTCACTATCTTCCAATCAACAGTGTGGAACATCAGGTAGAAGGCAATCAAAAACTAGAGGGAACATATTTCTAAAGAAAATATGTGAGCAGGATGCTGGGGGTCAAATCACCTTCAAATTTCAGATGGGTTGAATTTATATCAGAAAGGACCGAGGAGGTGTATGACATCTGAAAACAACCTAAATATGAAAGAATGGTGCTACAGATGTGAACTAAAATGGGTAGGCTTGAAAGGAAGAAACCACACATCTGCTTGTTAAGTGAAACAGCACATGTGGGCTTTCAGATCTAAAACAATGGTTAGTTACTGATAAACCGAGAAAAAAAAGACGAATCTGTGTCCACAAAAAGAAGGTAAAGGACTGTTTTGTTTCTAAATCTTCTTCAATAGTCCAATTTATGGAAACAATACATCTTGCTCATTTTCATAGGTCTGCATATCTTGCTTGAAATAAGAGTCAAAAATAAAATCATGTCTTTGCTCATCCCATTTCACAGGTAAAAAAATAATTTAATGTGAAAAAGAAAATCAGAGTATGGCTAAAGAACATTACAAAAACAGTATAGTTTGCTTCATATTAGACAGTAAACACAAGTCCTGAAGACATACAAAACAATGTTTTATTCTTGGGTTTTATGAGATGTTAAAATGCAATTTTGAGGAACAGAATTTGATTGATTTTATTTCAAGACATATTATTTTAGCCTAAAATTAGGCTTCTGGCCTATACTTAAAAAAATATATGCTGTGGCATAAAGCCATGGATTGTGATGGGAGCTCAAATCCTACTATTGTCATGTGATGGATCAGGAATGGTCATGTGACTGGGAGGCAACTGGTCTTAGAATAGAGGGATACTGTTACATACTTCCATGTGAGCACGCTTGTCAGAGAAAGCTATTTTGAGCCTACATAAAACTTGATCTTTGTGACAATGGCCATAAGTAATGGGATAATTTCTAAGTATAGTGGTGACTCTGCAGATTTGCATATTAAGTGATAGTACACATAGACTTGCTACTCCTCATATCTGACAAGTACGCAAAATGAGCATTATGAGGGCTGTATAATACATGGCAAGTCATGCTGTAGTCTGTATTGGGGGGCAGTCTGGACAAAAAAAAAGTAAAGGCTTAATAAAATATTTCTTTACTAGTCTGCACCTCATACAAATGTATGATTTTAACAATAATAACTAATCAACCTTACAGAGGGACCTAAGGCTGTGGCTGATGATTTCCAAATTTCTTTTGATGTTGGTGTTTAGAGACTACATTTTAATGTTAGGAACAATTCTTGTCACAGCATTAAAGAAACTAAGTAACACTATTTTGTTTATATGGTTTCTAATTTGACAGACAAACAGGAGAATTGAAGTGGGTATTAGCATAAGAAGGGCACCACAAATGTATGATGCCCCTGACCACTGCACTTTAGTATCAAAGTGACACCCAGACTTAATGTGCAAAAATGGGAAAAAGGGGTTGTAGATGGATGGTTGGATGGAACAGACGTTGTTTCAAGTGAGACAATCCTGAAGCTCATTAACAGCTACTACACTGAACTTCTACAAGAAAAACTGCCAGAAGAATCAAATAAAAAATTGTGTTCATTAATACAACAGATTTGTGAAAAACAGTACATAGACCAAGAAACTTTGATCTGTTTGGAAAAAGAAGCATCTGATGAAGAGTGAAAATATAAACAAAACCTAGAGATTTTTGGAAAGTAGAAAGTAGAAATATGGACATGGGGAAAAAAAGAGAGATTTGATATGGTGCAATACTTATGCAAAGATGAAAGCCAAATTAATCAATAGAAAGAAGGCAGCCCCAATGATATTCAAAGAAAAATACAGGCAAAGGCATCGGAAAATTTCACAATAAAAAAAAATAATATCACAAAGAGGGAATGTAGAAAAGAAGATTAGTGAAGTAGTAGTTAAAAAAAATCAAAGCTGAAGTTATGGAATGGCTGTGAAATGAAGGATTTGGTGTAGAAGGTCTAACACAGGTTACATCACAGCATGATGGAACGAGTGAGGAGAAACTGTAAGATCAGGAGACATCTGAAGAAGAAATATGGACATGGGAAAGAAAAAAAGATTTAATATTGTGTAATATATGTGCAATGAGAAAGCAAAACTAATCAATACAAAAAGAGCAGCACCAAAGGTATTTGAAGAGAAATACAAGCAAATGAATCCAGACATGGAAAACTGTACAATACAAAAAATAAGAAGACAAAGAGGAAAAGTAGAAAAGGAGCTTAGTAATGGAGAAGTTAAATAAATAGAAATTAAGGTTATGGAGTACCTGTGAAATAAAGGATGCAGTGTAGAAAATGTAATACAGAAAGAACCACAACAGGATAGAACAATGAACATCCATATTAAGGGGAAACCAATGAAACATGAAGCAATTGGTGAGGTACCATATGAAGATATTTTGGAGCCTTCCACAGGAAACCAGTATAAACATTCACTTGAAGATGGACAGCAAGGAAAGGAACAGGAAACTGTGGAAACTCTGACGAAGTCAATGATGAGAAGTGATAGGGCAGTTAGTTTCTATATGACAGAGCAACGGATGGCACAGGATGAAATTGAAGAGAATGAACCACAGGAAGATGCTATAGAATTTTGTATAGAATGCACACAGGAAATGGAAAACAAAATATGTGCCCTCAGTTTAGAAGAAAATGAGCTAAAAGAAGAGTTGCTTGATTTAATAGAGATAAATAGATATATTAAGATCAATGAAAAAAATAGACTGCAGAAGGTGAACAAAACCCAAAAAGTCAGAAGTTTGATAAAACAATTGAACAAAATAATTAGGATTATCCATAGAGATCCATGTGATATGACAAAAGTAAACAGGATATATTACTGTGTAGCTAAATTAATAACCAATAAAATTTTACCACAAGAACACAGGGTAGTAAAGGAAGGGAAGGGTAGAAATCTAATACCATCATGGAAGTATCGAATAGAGAAAGCTGCAAAGCAGTTAAGACAAGAAGTGTCATTGTTAGAGGAGTATAGAAGAGGGAACAGATCAACAAAAATACTTAGACATCTAGACGTGATAAAAGCAATACGCAATATTATAATGGATCAGGATCCATCAAGCACAATCGCAAATAATAAACTAAAAATATCAAGACAGGCAGAAAAACTTGGAAGGTACAGAGAAAAATATTAAGGAAAAGTACAAAATAAGCAATTTATTGATGACCCAAAAAAAGTTTTATAGAGAATTGGGAAACAGGGTAAAAGGAATTGAAAGACCTCCCAAAAAAGAAGAAATAGATGCATTTTGGAGAAGTATATATGAAGATTCTGTGGGACATAACAAAGATGCTAAATGGATAGAAGAAGTAAAAAAAAGTATAAGAAGTTCAAAGGTACAGGATATGAAATGGGATGAAGTAACAGTTACAGAGATTGAAACAAAGTTAAGAAAAGCCTCTAATTGGAAAACACCAAGACCAGATGCAGTACCTAACTTCTGGTTAAAAGTATAAACATCTTTGAATGAAGATTTAGCCATGAGTAAGAGCTATTTATATGCACACACCTAACAGACACCAACCTGGCTAACAGGAAAACAATGCTACTTCTTAAGAATGAACCTGCAAGCTACCCTAAAATGTACTGAGCAGTAACTTGCCTTCTGACGATGTATAAACTATATACCAGAATTGATGCCGATCAAGTGTATAGTCATTTAGATGAAAAATCAATGGCAATAGAACAAAAGGGCAATAAAAGAAAGTCATATGGAAGAAGGGATCATTTGTTGCTAAATAAAGTCATAATGGAGAACTGTAAAAAGGGGAAGAATCTAAGTATGGCATGGATTGACTACAAAAAAAGCATTTGATAGTATCCCACATTCATGGATAAAAGTTTGCTTAAAAATGTATAAGATACATCCTACACTGATCAACTACATTCCAGTTACTATGAAACAGCAGCAGACCACTTTGCAAGTAAGCCATGATAAAGGGCAAATTATTATTCTAGGGATAAAAATCCAGAGGGGGATATTCTAGGGTGACTCCCTGTCAACTCTGCTATTCAGTCTTACCCTTAACCCATTAAGCTGTCTACTTAGATTAGGTCATGGCTATAATTTGGCTCCTGGAAAACAACAAAGTCTAAAGACTCCTCATCTTCTCTTTGTCAATGCTTTAAAACAGTATAGTTCATCAGATGAGGAACTTAAAGCAAAACTGCAAGGTGTCAAAACTTTTTCAGATGATGTAAGAATGTCATTTGGTCTTGATAAGTGTGCAAAGCAACCCTTAAAACAGGAAAATTGCAGCACCAAGAAAACATCAGTTTGGGACAAGAATGTGATAGAAAAAAACTTGAGCAAGAGGGACTGTATAAATATTTGGGAACTGATGAAGGATCAAAAATAAAACATGAACCAATAGGGAAAAAAAAACTTGGTAAGGAATATTTTAGAAGATTTAAATTAATCCTGAAAACAGCTTTGGCATCTAGGAACAAAATCCAAGCTATAAATCAATTTGCTCTACCTGTCCTAACGTATAGTTTTGGAGTCATTGACTGGCCCCAAAACCTGTTGTATAGATAAGATAGGAAAACAAGAAGGATGCTTCATGCTCACCAAATGGTTTATAAAAATCAGTGCATACCAAGATTATATATATTTCATGTTCTAAGGAGGGATGGGCCTCCTTGAAATTGATTACATGTATAAATCTGCAATTATGGGACTCCACACATACCTGCTGACCTCACAAGACCAAAATGTAGTGAAAGTTGTGAGACATGAGGAGAATAAATCTAAGATGCAGTGGCGGCTGGTGACTTCAAATCAAAGGGGGGCTGCAGGAGACAGGTGAATGGGTGGGGTCAATGGGAAGGGTTGTGGCCAACTAGAAAGGGGAGGAGCTATACTCAAAACCACAAAAACTGTAACTTTAATTAAATATGCTGCCCTAGGTGCCAAACCGTCATTATGAGAGTCCAATCAAGACAAAATTAAGTGTAGAAGAAAAAAAATATCTCAATGCATTGGCTGCATGACAGCTTACTTAATAGCTAGATGGATACAAAAATGTTGTGAGGCATGAAAAAAATAAATCACTTTTTAAATACATTACTGGAATGCCAGTCAAAATCAAGTATAAGAAAAACTAGCAACACTCAACTCAAACCACTTCTCCTTGCACTGCAGTTCTAACTATAATTTATATTCAGCTTTATTAAAGTACCAAGTAACATGCTGAAAGTAGCAATCTCTGTGATACCCCCACTTGTAAAAATGTTTCTTATCCAAAAAAGACCTGCTGCCTGACAACTATCTACTTGTTTCATGGGGAAAACATGATCAAAGTAAAAAATGAAAAGCAAACAAGAAACAAGCTCAAGATACATTGCTTAAAGGATTACTGTACAGGTAATGGACCACACATGATAGATTGGCATTCTGATTGGTTTACAGGTAAAGCCTGCAAAGATGACTGCAAGTCTCCAACAAATGTAATGAGCTTCTTAAAATAATGTAATCCTGTCCTTTATTACAAATACTGTCACATGCATTTCAATACCCAAGGCTTATACATTATCTAGTTATGCAAGTATTATCTGCATGGCAACAACAGAAAGGCTTTCAATGTTGGCAATTCTTTTAACAGTATGCTTATTAAAGCTTACTTGCATCTTACAATCTCAGACAAGCTTACCTGATGGTCATTAAAGCATTGCTCCTTAAACACAGAGCAACAGGCACTTTCTGAGTAATAATAAGCATAAATCAACAGTATAAAAATATGACAGAAACCCAAACATTCTGCAAAATCAAGGACAGAATAAAAGCAGCACTTGTGTCTACCTTGGATGGGGGGGATACTCTGCATATTTACACTGCATAACTGCTCCTTGCCTTGCTTGGACACATCCAGAGTCACTACATGGGGGAGTGGGGTGCAACAATTATGTCACAATTTGAAATGTCTCTGGCTGACTGTGATGGCCCTGACACATTTGTCATACCTCTCAACCTCACCTCAGCACAAGAAATATGGACATAGCCATACATAGAAGTGGAACAAAGGCCCAAAATTAGGACAATTTTTAAATATTGCTCTTATAAACTTAGAAAGATAGTAGAACAGTAGGTTTTGCATTATTATTTATTTTCTGAAAGGTAAGAAATCTGAAACTCAAATGTCTGTCATTATTTTCTAACTTCAGTCTTTAATGATTTGCCACTAATTTGCCAAAAAAAAAACACAATTTTATGAAAAATGGACCAAAAATGTGATGCAAAAATATAAAATAGCCACACAATACAGCTGGAAACCTGTCAAAGAAGGGACACTTTTTTAATATTAGTACCGCTAACCTGAGCAGCTGACAAAATGAAAGAATCTACATGCATTTCTGAAATAAAAGTAATCTATAACTCTGATTATTACAGTTATTTCTTAATTGTAAGCCCTCCCCATTTTCTTCCAAAATTGCCATTTTGCGGTGGGATTATTAGCGGAAGAGCAACATTTTGAGCCAAAATCGGGGACAGTTAAGAGGTTTGGATATGCCTAATTCTATAAAGCAATTTATTTGCACGTACCTCTCAACTTGTTAATGTAGGAAATCTGGACAAGGCCAAATATACTGGTGGAACATATAAACAGTACTATAAATTGTTGTATAAACTGAGACAATTGATAGAATAACAGGTCTTGCTTTAGCATGCATTTTTCTAAAGGTTATGAAGTCTGAAACTCAGTGTCTGTCATTATTTAGTGACTTAATTCCTAAATTATTTGCCAGAAAACCACACATTTTATGAGGAACAAACCAAAAATAAGAAGCAAAAATCTATTAATTCTGTAAAAATCTTGACAGTTGAGAGGTATAGTTCAGCCAGGGCTGTCTGAGTTTGCCACCCTTCCCCCTCACAAAATCATGGTCGAATGGAGCTGCCCCCCTGCAGTCATTCCAATGAACCATTACTTGGCTATTTCACCCCATTTACCATAAACACTAATGTGCATACTGCTTTACTTCTACGATGATTTGGACTTCATTTGAAAGTTTTATTTTGCATTTTACAGCACAAACACTAAGACATCTGCTAAATAAAGCAATGCAATCTCACAATGAAAACATATTTAGTATTAAAACTTTTCTGCCTTGAAACTCACATTCATTGAAACAGCATTGAAACCCACATTCAAAGAAAATACAATTTGCCAGTGGCAGTTAAAGATTAACTTTGGGCTGTTTTCAAATCATGGGCCTATTCGACATGAAACATACATGTGGTCTTTGATACACCTTCCTGATTGTATTAAACTATATTCCTTGTACAATATAGTACAGTTGTTAGAGGGTGTTTGAATTTTTTGAACATTTTTCCAGTAAACAATGAAACAAAATGCATGCACCAATAATGACAAAATTGCCCAATTCAGAACATTTTTCCAGTAAACAATGAAACAAAATGTATGCACCAGTAATGACAAAACTACCCAATTCAGAACATTTCTATAATAAAAGTCTACTCAAACTTCTACAGTCCACCAGTATCAGTAAATATGCACAATCTCTGAAGAAGTAAAAGTCATCTAAATAATTCCACATTAAAGAAATCTGTAACTAATGAAGAGGTTGCTGCTAACAAACAACTTTATATTTCATTATTTCATCTACAAATAAAGTGCCTGTTGCCCTTGAGGAATAAATTGCCTACGTTGCATTAAAAAAAATGATAAGCTAGTAATATTGCAATAGGGAATGGATGGCAAACTGATAGGTTCATAGTTGCTAGGTATCTGCAACAAAAAGAACTGCAGCATCCACCCCCTTTGCAATACAGTACAGTATCAGCAATTCATCTACCTACTGTGGGAGTAGAACCCACAGCCTTCTGCATCAAAAGCAAGCACACTACCTATTGTGCTATTAACAACACAAGCTGACTCAGCATAAGCAGCGCTAAACTTTTGTTCCCCTGCAGCTTTCAGCTTCCTGTAAAGTCTACTTGACACTTAGCTGCATCTCTGAACTTTGCAACACAAGAAATCTGGAAAAATCCGAAATTTAGGGGGGGGGATAAAAGACAGAAAAACAGGGACACATTTTAAACATTGCTTGTATAATACTGGAAAGTTGTTAGAATAAAATGCTGTGTTACCACCATACATTTCACTGCCAAGTATTGAACCCAGGACCCTGTGCAAAACAGTCAAAGCAACATACCACTATGTCAAACCATCTGTTTTATGAAAGGAAGGAAGACTGAAACTTAAATGGCTACCATTTAGTGAATTCAGTTCTCACCATAGCCGTCAACATCTTAGCACAAAACATCTGAACAAAGCCAATAATGGGGGAATACAGCCCCCAAACATATTCAGTAAATTCAGTTACCACCATAGCTCTCAACCTTGGCACAAAAAACCTGGACGAAGCCAATAATGGGGGAATACAGTCCAAAAAACAGGGACAAATATCCACTGAGTACACCAGAGCAAACCCACACAAACACAGGGAGGACATGCAGACTCCACACAGAAGGCACCCCTGTCAAGAATCAAACCAGACAACCTGTAGCTGTCAGACAACAATGCTACCACTGCACTACTGGCTGTGTTAAGTAACAAAAATACAGAAACCACAGATTTTATGAGGAACAGAACAGAAATAATATGAAACATAAATCTGCAAATGTTTTACAAATGGTGGTGGGGAGGGAATTCAGGCTCTTGCCATTTGGGCCCAAGGTACAGGGTTCAAGCCTTATTCTCTACCCACCACCATGTAGCAAATGGGGCACTTCACACAAACACACAAACACACACTCCTCTGCAACCCTACCTTCCTTCTGTAGCAGCCCGATCACCTCCATAACTCTGAGTTCACAGCCTGCGCATCTGTAGCAGCCTGTCTTAAGTCCTCCGTAGCCCGATTACCTCTGCAAGCTAAGTCCACAGCCTGCGCAGGCTGTTTCTGGGTTTCCCCATGAGATGTGACTAGGCTGGAGCCTCCAGCCTGCAGGCGATGCATTCCAGTGTGCTTCCAGTCTGTGTGATCATCACCACACAGACCT